>NC_139354.1:38576269-38578769 GCF_055883805.1 Amblyomma maculatum | reverse complement strand
AACGTGGCAGACTCCGAGAATGACTTCCGAACCCTGTTTGCAAAACCCTGAGGAACTTTAAGCAGTACTGAAGAAGTTGCAAAGTCAATCCCTACTGAAAAAACCAAACGTTCTACGTGGCAATAACCTCATAAAATCTCATAATCGCATAGACTCTCATACGGTTCTTATCATCATAAATTATCGTACATAATTTATGATAATGTTCAACAAGCTATGAGACCTTATGCAATTATATGCGACATGTGATTTCTTATGTGAATTGAGTGAGATTGTGAGAGAAAATGTGAGGTTATTGCCTCATACAATTATTTCAGTAAGGATGAAGTGAGAAATAAATGGCGAACTGTCGCGCACTGCCGAGAATGTTTCCTACTGAGCGCATGCTGATGAGCGTTTTCCTAACCAGCAAGACAAAAAACACTCGAAAGAATTGCTAACCAGTAGCAGTCAAGGAGGTTTAGTTCTTGAGACTAGACAGGTCGCTTCCCAGCGTGGAACTGCAGGTAAGCAAAAGAGAAAATAAGTAAAGATTGTCAAACGAGCAGAACACCATAGACAAAAATGTGCTTAAGCAGTATACTTCAGGCTTTTTCTGAAGGCATTCAACACGCCCGCTCAGACAACCCGTACGAAACTGTTCGAGTGCACCTTTCGACTCAAAGGCTACCGGACTCCCTTTCTCTAAACGTGGAGCCGAGACATGAAATGAAAGTGGCACCTTGAGTCCTCCTGTGTTGCCACAATGTCACTCGTGACTGGCCATGATAACTTGATCACCTGCAGAACTTTCCTGCCATCGTTAAAGTAATGAAATACTTTTCTCGAGCCCATTCTGCAGTGACAGTACGTGGGAGTATTTGAGGAAACGACAAAATTTGCTCACAACCTTGCGAGTCTCCATCGCAAGCAAACGAGAAATGAGACGCTTCTATGTAGTGATGCTGCGCAGTATCTCGGGCCCCTTTTTCTTCGCGGCTTAATACCTACATCCGCTTCAGTGGGCCCAAAGGGTCACGGCGTCGTATATTAATCGACGGGAGAAGAGATACAGCCCCCCGCAGTGCTATCTGCAGGATCGAAAGAAAGCTTACGCGCACGAGTGCATCTTAGGGGCGGCTAACTTGCAGATGAGCCGACCTGCAAGGACCATACTGGAACGCCACCCGGGAAGAGACAAAATGGACAGAAAGCGAACGCCTCTATGCTCGAATGAAAATTCCAGACTGGTTAAGGTCAATCGCATCTAACTTCAAATGACAGCGGTCCAACGGCATTGTTCTCAGGGATCACCATACAGCAGGTATGAGGGTATTTTGCAAATAGACAAAAAGATCAACACGAGAAAAGGGGCGTATATTGAACGTGTTACGAGTTTCATGTCACGCAATGTATGACAATTATGTACAGTAGTTCACGCTCGCCTCTCTTAGCATTTTTTTTTTTCTACGAAAGGACATCACTGGCTCCAATTTTGCTGATGAAAGAAACTTAGAAAAATATGGTGCAAAGAGCAGCACCATTTAGACGGGTGACTTAATCTTGTTCGCGTATACTATTAGACTGTTCGCGCATTGAAAGCAAGGTCCCTCTATATATAAGCCAACCTTAGAAGTGCCCCGTCTTGTAAGGGAACAATCAGTCCATCGTTCTGTCCCCCCCCATGCTTGCACACACACACACACACACACACACACACACACACACACACACACACACACACACACACACACACACACACACACACACACACACACACACACACACACACACACACACACACACACACACACACACACACACACACACACACACACACACACACACGAGGTTCTGGCTAAGCTGTCGAAGCAGCTCCCGGAGTCACAACAGAAACGACCTTGCAATACTTTTGACTGGACTATCTGCTCGTTGCGCGACCATACGTTTCATCACAGTTCCATCCTCCTCTCGTCTCGCATATTTTCAAGGTCCACACATCCGTTACGTCCTGCTGCTGCGACGTGTCCTCTTTACGGTAGGATTTTGAACAGGGCAGCGTCCCCTGCCTCCGAGTGAGGACCAGTGCCCCACACAACGGAGGAAACACTCACACGAGGAAGCACCGCGGTTGTGCGCTTGTAAAAACAGAGGTAACAAGGCTGCAACGTAGAAGGGCTCCACTACGACTGCAAGACCGTTGGAGTCGGGTGAAGGATCGAGCACCGATCAATCACAACGATGTGGGGATACGGGGTCTCGGCGATTGCCAAGAGCAGGGACATGACATCTTCGCACATCCGCGGGAGTCGCGCGCATGCAGGCATGCGAGGCAGCTTCACACCCTTTGTAAATATACCGGACGGAACCGGTTCAAGAATCTTATGTAGCCACGCGCGAAAAAAAGAAAAAAAAAAGGCGTGTCTTCGCAACTTAACAGCCTATTGTTTCCCCATCCAGCAGAAGTGAGCGGGTGGACATGGGGGGGGGGGGGGGGGGACGGAGTGAAATAAATTGGAGG
>NC_139354.1:37103989-37128989 GCF_055883805.1 Amblyomma maculatum | reverse complement strand
CGCACGAGCACAGAAAAGGCAGCCATCGAGCACGCCAGTTGAATATTTGGGCGGCTGTACAATCGTGCGGTTTTTTTTTCAAGCGAGGCTTTCTATCGGGTGTGCTCTTTCAGATATTGTGACTTCTAAGACTGTAGACTAATGAATGTGTGTAGGATAACAAAAGGCAGACTCGTGATATAAATGACCAAACAAGTAGCGAAGCGAAAGTACGGAAATAGAGATCCGCTAGGGAGCCACAGACGGAAGTTCTTTAATGCTGTCGTCCCGTAGTACTAAGCATGAAGCTTAAGTGTCCCCAACTTATGGTTCTTACTGCGTAAAAGTTTTATGAAAACTTTAGATTCGCTGTTGCACCATTCGAGAAAGCAATAGCAAAAAAAATGGACCAGGAAAGCAAGCTAAACTCTATTGTTTGATGGAAGTGCATAGTGGTGGCGATAATGCAGATCTCTAGTGGGAGCACGTTGCCTTGTTACGATGCAAACAATGAATCCCGTTCTCTATGCTTTGAAAAAAATTAGTCACATTTTCTTGAAGTAATTTGCATTATGAGTCTAAATGCTATTTATAAAGAAACAATGTCCTCATTAGATACGTTTGCCACCTAAATTGAGAAGCTGCAGATATATTCTTTTCGCTGTCATAATCGTACCATTCGAGGATAAAGTTATTAGAACTTGATATCTACGAACAAAATGAGCTTCAATATCGCATTATCGATTTCTGCAGTAGGCAGGCGGATATTGTCAGTGAAGCATAGGTAACTGCCATACAATCTAGTAGTGCAATATTGGTTGTGAAAACAATATAGCGATAAAGCTCTAGAATACTATCTGGCAAGCCACGTGATAATGTTTTAGTAAGTGCCAATATATTATATGCGAATAATTACTGCCTCCCCGTAACCGATCAGAAGAGCGGCAAAAAGTTCGTCTTTTACACCACGAATCAGGAAGGTGACCTTTTGCTCCTCGTCATGTTGCAATCTGTGAGGCGGGAGAGACGCTTTAACTCTTCAACATAAGCAAGGAGAGACTCATTCATGTTTTAGTTTCTTGATTGAAGGCAAACATTGATCTTTTCAGACAGCAGCAGTAAAGGCCGTCAAACGTTCCGTCTTGAATGCCTCACAATCCTTCAAAGAAGTCTCAGGATTCTCGCACCATATTCGGACAGATCCTTCAGGGGAAACGTTCACTTGCCTTAGCTTTCAAGCGTTGTTGTGTGCGTTTATTCTTGCCACACCATCTAAAAATCAATCCATTGCTCTGCGCCTTCACCAGGTTACGCGGGCAGGAACACTCACACTAGGTCCTCAGCGATTCATTAAATCATCTAACAGTCATCGGCCATTTTCTCTCTCACTGATTTGTGTCCTCTTTGTTCGTCGGCTTCCCCATAACAATAAAGAGTTTTAGTTTACCGTGATCCGCGATCCGCTACCGTGATCCGCTACCGAGCGTTCCACTGCGCATGCTTAGATTCCCTTGACGCAGATAGATGGCGGCACGTACTGGCTGTCGGCACATAGTCCTGTCGCATCGGGACCAATCAGCTTGTGCGCCCCGCCCACGCGCGGTAGAGGGTCATGGGGGCGGATCGCGGATCACGCTTCCGTTACGAGGAAAATGATAAAGCCGCGTAAATAAAGGGCATATGAGCTTTTCGTGCTCTACAATCACGATGCTTCAGTGAGTCTTCGGATATTGCTGTCTCAAACGCCTCCATGATTAGGGTTTAAAACTATTTGAAGCAGCACAATGGGAGCATTTCCTACAGCCTTCTTTACCTGCCTGCTCATGACTTCAAAAAGCGGCTTCCAAGTGCGCACGCGGACTGGAATAATAGTCGGGCGCATATCAAGATTCTGCAGTGTGACGTCACACTAGGCAAAGCCTGCCAGAATGGTTGGTTGTGGACATCACTAAGTATTCTTCTTCCTCTAACAAAATTTGTTCCCTTAAGAATTTCTTCAACATAGGCTGAGACGTTGAGGTGCATATTGAAACATATAAAATATTTTAGTCTAAGAGCCTTGATGTCCTGTTCAGGCCTCATTTTCCAGAAAGTAGCTATTCTGCAAAGCTGGTAACAGTGTTTTAAAAAGGCTTACGTTAAACAGGTTTCAAAATTTAAGGCAAACCGCAGCAGCCCCTAGAAGCATGAACGAATTTTTTGGCTGAAACGTTACCGAGTCTAATTCAATAAGAAACCTGAAAAAATGCCCCAACCGCAGCGTTTTTGCTTGACAAATAAAAGGAAAAATATCTTAGACTATTTTAGTAATTGAGTGACTGGAAATACCAATGAAAGGAAATATTCCAGAATAATATTTGCCATTGTATGTCGTCTGAGCCTTAAATTTGCCTTTGTTTTTTTTGTACCAACCTTCGCTTCCTAGCGGGAGCCTAAAAAAACACCTACGGGAGCATAAAAATTTGCCAGAAAATATTTCGGCTGAAAAACAATTGTATAATAGCGACTACGCCTTATTTTGTATGAAATATTTGCCCATGGTGACTGTTATTGTGCGGATCTTTTCCTGGGGAATGATCCATGCACTAGCGGCAACAGCTGTTCTGTCATTCCTGCGAAGGGTGCTTTGCCGCAGTAAGAGGTACTTTGAGGCAGAGCATCCTGCAAACCGGAGCTGTATTTGAGGTGAATCGCCGCGGTTGCACCGGCTGTTACTAAAACACCCCGACCGACGAAACAGCATCAGTACCAAAACCTACCATAACATGGGGTGTTTTGAGACATCCGAGCTTAACTGCGGCAGTGTGTCACATTCCTCTAACCGAAGTGGGTCGCATGCACCTCCCGATTCTTAAGAAGGTTTTATAGGCGAACGCACGGTGTTCTGTTTCGACAGTAGGTGTAGAAAAGGGAAGAGGGAGGACAGTTTGAGGAAAAAAAAAGTCGTTTTAAGGCGAAGGCCTATCTCGGCTCATGGAACGAAATCCCGTGCGCGAGATTGGATTGGTAAAACGTTTACTCGGGGCCTGCAGTAGAACGCGCGCTCGCGCGCGCGCGCTCCGGACGGGGCCTACGTCGTCCTCTGGGCACCGGCCGCGCGGCCTGGGTCCCCGCTCGCCGTGGCCGGCTCGCTGGTTCCCTGCCGGGCCAGCACCTTGATGACCTGCTGGACGGCCCAGAGTTGTTCCTCTTGATTGTCGCTCCCTGCGGCTGCTTCCAGTTGCGGCGGGATCCTCCCAGACTTAGCGTTGTGCGTGGGATCTGTGCATTGGATCTGTGCGCTTATGTGTCACTTGCTAATGACAGATGTATGAAGAGGGACATTAGGAATGAAAACGATGAATGGCGATTGGTCATGGATAAAGGTTACACGATAGATATCGATACATTTATTAAAGAATAATAATGACTAATAAAGTGATCATAAATTCAATAAAATGATTACGGAACGACCAATATGACAAACAACGACTTCTAACGGCAGCAAGTGATTGGAAATGATTAAACATGCTTACCTATGAAAGGTAATGACTAAATGCCTAGGCATGACTCCGTATCACTATAGAACAACCAGTATGTCAAACGATGACTTGTAATGACTGCAACTGACTGGAAATGAGTGAACATGCTTAGCTATGTGTGGTAATGATTAAAACGACTAGGCGTGACTCAGCATGACTCAGCATGACTACCGAACGACCAGTATCTCAAACGACGACTTGTAATAGCCGAATCTGACTGTGAATGAGCAAACATGCTTAGTTATGAGTGGCAACGACTGCAACGACCAGGCATGACTCAGTATGACTATGGAACGACCAGTATGTTAAACAACAGCTTAAAATGACTGCAACTGACTGGACAGAAATGACAGGCTTTTGCCGTTCAACTTTCGAGATATCTAAGAGACTCTCTAATTGTTTCACTGCTTTCGATGAGAGGAAAGTGGGCAACATGGGCAACAACTTTGTTCTTGTTTGCAGATTTTTAGAGGTCAAAAGAGTGCTGGATTAGCTTTAACTCTGGGCTTTCTCTCTATCACTGTTCAGTGAGCAAAGTAGCTGTGGCATAGTCATTCATGCAGGTTCTAAGATACACAAACACAGTTTGTGCACTTCACTGCACGCCTGCTTGCATTGTTTTTGTCATCTCCTTTACTGTTGTTCTTTACCTATACCTTCAAATTGCTCACATGAGCGCTGTGCTTGGATCGACAAGAATGAAAAAATTCGTCTTCTATTCAGGAGGACCCTTTTCCTTTCAGACCCGGATGCTCGCTTCATCGATTTTACTTCAATCGGCCTCCTGTATAGCAACTTGTAGAAAATCTCAGTACTGCCTCAGTTTCAAATCTTTTCTACATTATTGGTATGACCTACTTGGATGGGGAGGAAACCATGCACTGCTGCTGAGGAGGCCACTGTAACAAGCACAGGTACATAATGTTTGGTCTAATCTTAGAAAAGCGTGCCATATAATACATGGTTTGCCAGATTCGAGTTATCGAGAAAGAGGTACGAAGGGCCTACGAAAGACATGGTGTTGCAGAGAGGCAAAAGATTTTTCAGCAACAGAATACATTTGATAAAAAACAAATGATCGTAGGTAATGACAAAATAGATATTCTCTTCGTCAAATAGAGAAAGAAATGTTAGTATTGTCGGATTACTAGCAAGCGTTCCTATTTATCGCGCGCCAGCATCTCTAAAAAATAAGAACAACCTAGTCTTTATAGGCTAAATGTTTACATTATAGCGCATCTTATATAGAAATAAGGTATATACGGAGAAAGTTATATGAACGTTTCTAGCTGGCTGATATTATGCCGCATTCCAATCAGTGCAGCATTGAGCAGAATCAGCAATAGTTGATTTTTTATCTAAAATCACCACCAGCAGCAGCCCTCCTATGTCCACTGTAGGGAAAAGGTGCTCCATTCAGAATTTCTTAACGCCTCTCGGAGGGCGGTAACGGGTGCCTGCTATGTCGGCCATACACTCTCGGAAACTTTATTGGCACCCTATGTTTAAAGATAAAAATTTCTAGGGGACACTTTGGACCCCTAAAGTGCAATGAGGCGAAAGCCTCTATTGCGCGGTGGTCCGAGCCCTTCTCTACGGCACCTCTTTCTTCTTTCCCTCCCACCTTCCTCATTTTCCTTCATAATCATCATCAGCCTGACTATACCCACTTCAGGGCAAAGGCATCTCCCATATTTCCCCACTTCACCCGGTTCTGTGCTAGCTGCATCCACTTGATCCCTGCGAACTTCTTAACCTTATCCGCCCACCTAACTTTCTGCCATCCCCTGCTACGCACTCCTTCCCTTGGAATCCAGTTTGTTACCCTCAGCGACCATCGGTTATCCTCTCTTCGCACTACATGTCCTGCCCATTCCCATTTCTTCTTCTTAATTTCCACTAGAATGTCGGTAACCTGAGTTATTTCTCTGACCCACTCTGCGCGCTTCCTATCTGCTAATGTTACCCCTACCATTTTTCGTTCCATAGCCCTCTGGGTTCTCCTCAACTTAAGTAGAACTCTCTTGGTTAGCCTCCACGTTTCAGCCCCATAGGTGAGTACAGGTAAGGACTCCTTTTCCTTACACCTCAGTTAATGTGTCCGCTGAGAATTGTGACAGATATTGTGCCTTTTCTTTCCTGCAAACCGCTTAGAAACGTCCGCTGCACTGCGCCTGCTTCTATGCTGCGTGGTGCGGCTTCCGAGGAAACGCCAAATGAAAGGCGCCTTACAGACGCCTGGATCAGACGTCCGGCGGGGTCAGCTTCGTACATGCGGCCTGGGACGTCATGACCAGTCGTGACGTCAGGACAGAGTGTGACGCCATCGTGACGTCACTTCCGGTTATCAGGAATGGCTGGATGTGACGTCGTCATGACTTACCCAGGTGATGACGTCATAAATCTGGTCATGTGTCACGACCGATGAGAGTAATCTCTGTCATTACCCATGATTGGATCGGCATGACTAATTGGTTTTATTCTTGACTAGTTAGTTTTTGGTTAGTTGTACTTAGTGACAAGTTAGGTATTTTTTAATTTATTTCAATTAGTAATTAGATAACAATTGCTTATTATTCAATTAATAATTAGGTAACAATAATTTGGTAGATAATATTACTAATCAGCTAAGCTAATAGTGAACTGTCTAATTGCCTAACTACCATGTTACTCATTACTACTTAACCATTTAACCCCTAGTTAGTTACTGTTTACCAATGCCCATATATGGTGTGCTCTCGAAAGTGTGACACCTTCTGCCAATAGCTGCTGCTGACAACGATAAGGTATTAAAGGCTTTCGCCTTATACCTCATCGCTTGTATCCTCCTCCGATCTTCGGTACGTACTTTTTAAAGGTTATCTGTTATATGAAGCTGTGCATACAGCATACCCCATCCAGGCTTTCTAAAAAATAAAATAATTTGAATTGAATTGAATTGAAAAACATTGAGGTATGCGGGATCGACATTTATGATACGCTTCGCCGGTTCCTTCTTTAGTGAGTATCCTCTGTTATTCTTGCGTGGAAGGTCGGAAAGAGCGCCAAAACATTGTGCGCACGTGCTAGCAACAAACATTGATCTTTTTCTCGAGGTCCGCAAAGAATAAGGGAAGATTGATGTTTCTCCGTTTACTTATTCGCTCTATTTGGTGCTAGAATTTGAATGAAAGAGGGAAGCTGTTTATGCAAAAATACTTCCAGCTTCATATGAAGAGAAAGCAACATCAATAGTGATAGTAGATTTAAAAGCTGCCTAAATAACTGCCAATTCATTTTGTCTGCGAGGACAATAATAGCGTGGGGCACCTTCCTTTTGCCATCCACGCGAGGAAGACTGGCTCCAGCCGGTTATGTTTCTGAAAGAAGGAATCTAAGAACCTAAAGAAATTGTATGGGCTCTGGATTTAAATAACAACGGCTGCTGCTACAGAAGCGCGAAACGAAAATTGTGTGTTTTGCGCTTATATGGATTTCCAGTCTTATAGAAGGCATGCGTGGAGCCTCTGGAATACAATATCCTGCTTGAATGGTAATTTTTTGCGCATCAGGGCGGCATTCGATTATCATTCTTGAGAAGCTAAATTGTATGCGTTTAGGTCGATAAAGGATGAGTAAATAAAATCCTCTCAAGATATATTCTTAAAAACCATCCTTACTCCAAGGAAGGTTCCTACTGAGAATTTGTTTAGCTTGCTTTAGAGAATGCGGAAACTGGTTTCTATAAATTGTATTCGGTTCTTGCAGCTACTTACTATATTTTCTTCTTTTTTTTTTTTTTTTTGCTGTCTCTGGTCATATGATCTGTTCCAATAAACATCGACCTCCTAAAATTGAAACGGCCTTTTCTTCGTCATTTACCATTATATTAACTTCAGTTTTAGCTCATCGTATTAGGCCGCCCCGAGCGATCATAAATTCGCGCAGAAGAAAAGTATCCGAGGTGCGTACATTCGTAGCGGCGCCATATAATCCAGCCATCAGTTTTCGAAGGTCCACAAGTGGCAATAATTTGTCGGCAAAATTGAAAAATTTAGGGGTTTTCTCTTTTTTGTTGATCAACGTCAACCATGAAGGACCGTCGCCATAACACCCCAAAACTAGCAGCGAGCTCCGAGGCCCCACTCTTTGTAACTTGCCCTCTAAACGTCGCGATAAATATGTCAAGTCAGGAGGAAGCCAACGGCTTGCTTCTAACGCCTTTTTCACACGCCGACAGAATGGTTAGTAAGTATGGCGACACACCTCGAGTCATACACTGAGAAAAATGAGTCGAGATCTTAAGGTAATAGAAGGAAGTGAAGCGCCTTTCACAGCACTGCGGAAGAAACCAGAAAATTTGAGTGTACCCCTCCCGTCAATCGGTCGCGGTAGCCTTAAGGAAGTAGGCCATTGCCCTAGTCATATGACAGCCGTAGCGTCGCCCATGCCCACATTTTTCAACGGCAGCTTAGTAAATCTGCGGGGCCGCTGGCCACTATTTTGAGTGTTCCTTCGTTCTGAGAAGCCGCAGGACCATTGGCCGCCATGTTGCACATTGAAGTTTGAATTGAGGAGTACCAATAGGCTACATATACAGAAGTTTCTGAGACCAAAAAAAAAAATGTGTAAGGCAGATATGTTTCAGAAATATAAAGAAGAGATATATACTGCAGCACAAAATTTCTGTGGCGTACGAGCATGCGACCCATTATTTCAGTGGCCTGTACGGTCGCCAATGCGGCGGGCACAACCGAATCAATCTTCTTCATTTATTTGACTTTGCTGCGTGGATATTTTTGCTGTTCTTAACATAAGAAGGCAGTTATAGAACACATTGCCGGAGACGACGGTTGCAGCATTTCTTCAGCACGCAACCCAGCGTTCTGCCGAGAGAGACCCTGTCTAAGCCCACGACTGGCGATGCCGTGCTTGGGGCGTATAGGAACGTAATCGTCATCTTCGAAATGAACTCTGCACCCCTTTTTACATTATCTCTAAAAGGCCCACATTTCGCAATCGCTCTGCTTAGTCAGGTTTCACGGAGATAAATTGCGTCGCTGCCTGACTTGGCCACGTGCGCGTTTTAACAACTGAAGAAACATTGACGGAGGGGTTCATTAGGGTCATCTAGCCAGAGCGCATTCGAAATTTGCTTCATATAAAAGTGTCAATTGTGTTATTTGAGACAGCCTAAAGCAGTGCTCTACAATACGGGCAAACGGGTGAAGAGGGACACGGATGCTAAGCAGATTCTTTTCTAACAAGTTTCCACAGGGCGAGTGAGACGCTTGCAAGGTATAAAGTTCGTACACATATAATTCCTTCCATAGCTATAGATGACCCCCCCCCCCCCCCCCCTTTCGAAGTGGCCACACAGCCACCGCGACGGCGTGCATCGGGCAATTTCTTACTACGTGCCAACGCCTCGTTGCACTAGTAGAGAAAGATATACTGACAAAAAAAGGCATGATTTAACCTTGGTTCAACGGATGCAGGTGACGCTGAAGCACTTCCTGAAGATCGAATTTAGAATGTAGTAGAGTTTACCCTGCAAATTTTATCGGATGCGGAAACAGCACCTGATAACTAACGCATCCAACATCAAACAGCTGAAGTTCGCAAACACATTTAACCTGTTCGGAAGGACAGAATTACCATGTCTTGTCAACCATTCATTGTGCAAACATCTACTCGACTCAACCACTGGCTATGCCACTTAAAGTACTAATTTCACTTGTACTCTGTACATCTTCCTTCTGATTTCCCTATAGCAGGTGGAGAAAGCGAATATACGCAAGGGCTTTCAGCAAAAGCTCCCGAGCGGACCACTCGACGTCATTGCTAAGAGATGAGGAGTACCGAAGTATCTAAGCAACTCTTGGTACATAATTCAGTTTGCTATTTCATGTAAAAATAGCAATAAAGGAATTGTTAAAATGCTAAAACAAGACAAGAAAAACATATTTCAACCTTGAGAGAAGCATAAGAACAGCAAAAGGCGCCGGGCGAAGAGGAATCCCGAAGAAACATCGTGGCAATGAAAAAAATAAGATTGTTTAGATACTCGTGTTCAGTTGCTAACCGGAAAGCCATGAACATATTTATTCTGATTGTTTTAATGATAACTCTGTTCTCAAACAGCCAACTGGTCCAGACGGACGAGACTGCTAGCGAAGCGATACGGCATAGACGCCGCATTATAATGTGTCATTGCAGAAAACTAATTATATTTAAACTACATTGGGAATACAGCAGCGTATATTTCAAAGGTATTGCTTTTTGCTTATTACTTATATTTTAGATGAAGAAAAATGAGACATTTTTTTTGTGGTTTGCCCTAGGCATCCCTTCCTAGCGTGCTTACAACATATGTAGTAAACATATGCAATTTGCACTTAACGTGCGCAGACAATAGCAACAGATATCACTGTAACCGAAGAAATTATATAATGTGTGACATTTGTTTGCTTAATTGTATTACTGATGAATACAGAATTATCAGTGTAGCCATCCTCGCCCTGAACGATGAGAAAATTTTAGAAAGACAAATGTTTCGCCAAAGACCTACTTTTTTGTTACCATCGAATTTCTTCCCATATATGTCGTAACCAGGACCGCCTCAATCGTCGTTCTAAGCAAGGGGGTAAGACGCTGGGACCAAAGCCACGACAGTCGACTGATACCAAAACTTAAAGTACAGTGCTTTACTTCCTGAAAGCGACCGGCTTTGTAGCCAATGTCTACTATGCTCCTCGCTTTTTTTGTCTTGGTCTTTCCTGCCATCACAATCCTCCTGTCCCAGTGCAGGCTAGATGGCTAACATCCCTTTCTTCATTCTCGGTTCGAAGCGATAGCTTCAATACGCGATGTAAAGCCAAGGTCTCCGCTCAGAGGAAGGTGACCTTCAAGAGGTGAAACCACGACACATTTGTGGTGCTGCAATGGTATCGCATGGTCATAAAAGTCATGTTCGAAGCGATGCGCTATGACGTGGGCATATGGTTTAGTGTCACGTGATAACTGACGTCACATTATGACTGAGCATATAAAGAGGAGCACGCAGCGTGCCAGGCAATTGCTGCTTTAAGAACTGCTAATAAGTATCCGTGCTTAATAATGGATGTATTAAACCATGTTGCGCCGCGACAGCTGAACCTTGAGGACGGCAACGTAAACGAGATGTTCTTTGCTTAGCTTTGTAATAGAGGAAAAAGTTAACATCCACCCACCCACCCACCCACCCGTCCGTCCGTCCATCTCGTTCCTGTTCGGCTTTGAATTCATTTCTTCGTAACCTGCTGAAGGGTTGTACACGATATGATGTATCGCTGTGTGGAATACCTTAATTAATGAAAAACAAAAATGCAGGCGTGGTGATCTTGTGGTTTAGTACCAGTCTCGCATGCGGGAGCTGTAGTAACCGATCACCAGCGCTCCAGAGTACAGATAGACATTTTGGAAAGTTGGCATACGTTCATAACAATAACAAATAAGCGCGGTTACTTCGACAGAACGCAAAGAACAACAAGAGAGACCAACAAGACCAACGCTGATTCACAATACAAGTTTTATGGAAAAAATGAACAAACATATATTCAGTAACGACCTCGAATTACGCACGTCATAACCACGTCATAGCAAGTTAATGCACGTGGAATGAAATAGATGACTAAACAGGAGCGGAGCTTAGGTGGTCGTCCGTGTAATAGAATCGCCTGTGTAATAGCCACTAGCGCAGCGGCTGGCATTTTGCTGTAATACAAAAAGGCTTCCATCATCTCTCACGCAACTTAATCTGATCTTGATGGCGGAAAACCACAGTTGTTCTTCAAAAAAAGGCTGTGCATTTAAAAGCCCAGCAGTGTGCAGGTAAGTGTACTCGCGACTTACTGCCTGGTAAATTGCAATCCGCTAACTGTCTCAGATCTACTTGGTGCAGTGTTTGGTTGATATGCACTTTACATCTGACCAACGGTATTCGGTCCACAACATTTTATACGTACAAATGAGAAAAGGCGACATGACACGGGCTTTTCTGTGCAAGCCCACCGATTCTTGTGGCTTTTTTAATTAGACTTCGGAAATTTTGTAATTTTTCAGTGCCTCGTGAGGATACGAACGTTGATGATGAAATATTCTTGTCCACTAGTGAGAAAATTCTAGCCAGCTTCTCTGGTGCCGGAAACACGACGCTGACGTCGTACCTTTTTGCCATGCTCATTAGACCATGGGAAAGCCTGTGACTGTCGAGGTTAACAGCTGACCTGCGGCACTCCCTATTATCTCGCCCTCGTCTTCTGACCACCACCTTGAGATAGAGAACATTTTTTTCTCCTGGGCGGGGAGAAGACGCTTTCCGGAAAAATCATCGCCATCGTCAAGCCCGCTCTCCTCGTTCACGTCTGGGGTTCACATCTGGACAGCCGCAAGGAGACGCTGCGGCGGACAGTGATGTGACACAGCTGGATGAGAGGGCTGTGGCTGTAGAGACAACCAAACGACGCCTTGAGATCTGGATAAGGTATACTAGATAAATAGCGTTGGTGGCGTTGCGCCAGGGCAGGACAGACTCCGCCACAGTAGGGAAATGGCTTGGCTGGGACCTTTCTGGTCCACCTGGTAAAAAAGGGAAGCCTCAGTACCAATCCAATCCAATCCAATCCAATCCGTCGTCGCTAACGACTATGCTGTGCGTCAGACACTTCAAACACGGGGAAGAAAGCGAGGCCCTCTTCCGTCCCAGCTAATTCGACGAGTCTCCTAAAACTTGGAAGTCGAGATGCAAGCGCGAGGAAGAAAGCCGTCGCTTCTTTCTTCTCCATGCATATTGTCAGACATGATATCCATGTACATCACAGCAGATCATCGAAATTGGGACACTATTCTACCATTCGTCACATTCGCCTATAACACACCAGTACAACGGACTACCGGTTATTCTTCATTTTTCCTCGTTTATGGCCGTCCTCCCACTGCAATTCTCGACGCTTCCTTCTTCTCTACGCCCGACTACTCCACATCAGTACCTACCCATTTTTTATCTCGTGTAGCCAGATGTCGTCATCTTGCCCGCCTCAACACGGTAGCGTGCCAGGAGGACCGCAAGACTCGCTATGATTCTACACATCGAGTGGTCTCTTTTCGTCCTGGCGACGAAGTACTGCTTTATACACCATTGCGCACCCCTGGCCTTAGTGACAAATTCCCCGGGCAGATTGTGTGAGCCTTCCGTGGATGTTTTTTAATTTGTTCATTCCATGATCTTCCTCTTTCATTTGTACATACCATCATCATCGTCCCGTGGCGCCGGCTTCGGCACGCGCCTGGGTTTTTGTCATCGGATTAAAACGCTAGACAAGGCATCGCTGGCCTTGCCGTCACGACCTTGCCGTCTCAACCTAGCCTTCTTTCGCAATATATTTGTTTTTCATATTTTCTGTATATCCCTTTTGAATTTTCAACCGCCGCGCCACCGTCACCCCGCGGCAGTTGCATCGCGCGTCGCCGGCGTCATTTGAATGGTGTGTATGTTTCGGGAGCTCCACCAGCCGATTTACCGGTGTTGCCTTGGTGCGCCAACTTTGCGTCCTTGGTGGCTTTGTTGTGTTGTTCTCTCACATGCTCGTAATTTTGCCCATGCTAAAGCAACGACAGCTGCGGCGGTGCACCTATCTCCTAAAGCGCCGGCACGCTCCTTTTAATTTCCCTATTCGCCACAGAAGGGCAGTGCTTAGCCTTGGAAGGAACCGCTTATGCGTCGTTTCTTCTGAAAATTGTTCGGATACAACTCACATAGATACGCAGAATAGCCGGTGCGTCTTTTGAGACACTGGATGAGGATGCCAATGCGAGAGCACACAGTGACAGTTCACCCGTACAGGATGTAGTATATATTTTATGCATGCTGCGTTTTCGAGAATGTCGCCCCATTTTTACAACGGAGATTCAGTTCGCGTGCAAATTTTAAATAAAAGACGTGCAAAGGTGTAGTCGTGTATTTGCAGATTTCCTTACCGCTTCGGTGAATGTTAGGTGTTCACAAGCGATGTCGCATGCATTGCAAGCGTATGAGCGACAGCTCTTTTCAATCTCCCTTTAACGCACTATTGTGTCTGATTTGCTATTGCTGCTGCGAGTTGATCGCGCTGGACGTAGTGTTTGCTTGATGTTTGTTCTCTGGAATCGCATTCTGTACGCGCGTATGCCCGCGAGCGAGCTGCCTTTCTTTGCCATTGTAGCTGCAAGCTGGTCGCGCTGGGCGTGACACTACGAGCCGCATGCAGCAGCAATGGCAAAGTAGGCGAAGTGCAATAAAGGCAGCTCGCTCGTGGGCATACACGCGCAGAGAATGCGATCTAAAGAGAGCACAAATCAACCCCCCTCCATTAAAAAGCGCGTTTGGAGGCGGCCGGCCATGCGAAAGACCCTTCCCCCTGCGGCAAAAACGGTTCGATATACATAAAGCTGGTCTTCAAAACGGTAGGGCGTAACTGAAGGAGGAATTGGCGCTAGCGCTGTAATTCACGGCCGCTGGGAGGTATAGGAAGTTTCCGTCCTGTGCTTCAAACGAGACTGGTTTAATCTCCATTCTAACACGAGAAAGCTGGCAAAACCTGTTTGGACACGTGTAGCGTTTATACACGGCGCGTGGTGTGCAAACATTGACAGGTCGCACTTACTCATTACAATCTAGTCGTAATCTATCGAATTTCTTCAAAACCACAAAAACATCATTTATTCCCGCATTAACCAAGCTTTGCGATCGCATACTTGCATGGCATAAGCGCAGTGGGTCCGATTCGGAATCAAAAGGACTAGGTTGATTCGATTCCTACTTCAGAAGCTCTGGCGAAGTTGAAAGCTCCTGTCATTTCGAAAGCCCATCCCGCGTGGACACAAAGCACCTTTTTAAAGCAGCCGTACAAACGTACCTGTAAGGCCTAGGAGCGGCGTTTGTGACTCAAAATTCGAGGGTCGCGGTGAGCTGGCAAACCATCTCCAAAATGTAGCCCAAGTAGAAAGCTGTTGTGAAATTGGTTATCAGAAGTGATATCTGGGCTTCACACAAATTCTCGAAACAGACATGAGGGACGCTGCCGCATGAGCCTTGGGGCTTTAGGTCTAGATTGGACTTTTCTCAGAATGCGGGGCAGGGCTTCGTCAGTAAAAGCTGGAATGATGATACGATGGAAATTCGCATGGGGGTCTCAAAGCAATTCTCGCTTCAATCATTGAGGAGTAAGTTATAGTCATAAAATCTATTCGTGTGAACAAAACAATAATAGCAATAGCTCCTTTTGCACCGGTATCTTTCAAAACATCAACCTGAATATGATACGTTGATATAAAATGCACTTGTGACATCGTGAATTATAAACTACCATTTTACTCCTGCGCCCGCGATTTTATGCTCGTAATTTAGTCTCGTACCAGAAAGCATGGATTTAAATTGAACATTTTTTCAAACTGTGAATTTCCCTGCCAATTTGTTCTTCTTTTATGCATTTTTGGTTACTAGTTTGTGTTGTGGTTCCTTTACTTATTTTATATTTTCAGTCAGTTCAAATATTGTAGTCTAGGATTTCGGAACTTCTTGTATGACATGCCAGTAAGAAGGGGATATCATTATTACAATCCAGCATTATTCGTGGAGAATGTCATGCACTAAACTTGCTAAAGCGTGTTTTCCGTCAGCTGGTCCGTGTATAGCCAGGCCCGACTTCTTGAATGCAGGGCTGTGGTTTAGGTTACGGAACTTTGTATTTACAGAAATCTATATTACGCGCAGCTGTTAACAGCTTACGCCATAAAAATGAGAACTATTCTTAAATAATTTACAGCTTAATAAATTACAGGTAACTACAAATAAATTACTTAGCTTCGGTTAAGAGCTTATTTCATCAAGAACCGAATTACATGGCGGTTTAAAGGGAAATATTTGTGCAAAGTTCACTGTAGGACATACCAAAAAACGTGGCACTGGCTTAGCTCAGCTATGCTAGGATATACGTAGCGAGATCTGCGTTTCCCTGGCTGAACTTGTCTTCTTTCTTACTTCTCTTAACTGCCGTCGTGTTAGAGTAGATATAAATTTTCTGTACAAACTCTTTCATGGCCACATTATGCGCCCTCAGCTCTTAGAGTACATCCTACTGCGCGTTCCGCGAAAGAGCATGAGGGAATTCAGACCATTTCAACTTTCTCCGTCTCCTCATTCCCATTCCCCTCTGGACAGAATGCAGAGGTTGTTTAACTCTTTTTGTCTTTATCTTGACATCTTCCAAAACTCGCTCTCTTTATTTATATTGGATGTTCGTAGCTTTGTATTCTAAATAGTACTTTATTACATATAACTTCCAATTTCTAGCCTAAATATTGTATTTACTTCACTTTTTGCTTTTACTCCTGTTCAATGCTGTTAGTAAGTTGAACTGCCTTTTATCCCTTTTTTATTTCTATTTTAACTTTAAACTTTATATTCGAATCTTACTGTCAAGCGTTCAATTATATTTCTTTATTGTATTTCTTTCCTGTGTTTTATGTACCACGCTCTTGCTGCGTCTTGAATCGTTGTTTATTTTATGTGTATTCCTTTAGTACTATATTTAATGCCAATTATTTGTTTTTTTTTCTTTATCTTTCTTGTTTTTTTTCGTGATGTGCTCTACAACTCTCACACCACTGATTTCTTTCTCTCCGGAACTCTTTTAGTTTCAGTTTTGTTACTTGTTTCTTCTTTTGTGCTCTATCTGCTTGTGTGAAACTTCAGCATCATCATCATCAGCCTGACTACACTCACTGCAGGGCGAAGGCCTCTCCTACATTTCTCCACTTAACTCGGTTCTGTGCTAGCTGCATCCACTTGACCCCTGCGAACTTCTTTATCTCATCCGCCCACCCCCTGCTACGCTTTCCTTCTCTTGGAATCCAGTTTGTATTTGTTTATTTGTTTAAGTGTTTATTTCAAATGCTTTTCTGCCTACGCCTCGACATGCAATATTAGTTTTTTTATTTTTTCATTGCAGTCGGCAAGAACATTCTCAGTGACAGTTTTTTGGCTGTTGTAAACGAAGTTTCGAATGAAGCCCAAGCTCATTGAAGCAACCGGGATGCAAAAAGTAATGTCGAGGCCTTGTAATGCGGTAGGAATTTGGTTGTCTCTACTTACTTAGTTTACCTCTGTAAACCATAAATTGCGGATGTGAGGAGAAGGCATGCTTAAATTCTGTAAAAAATTAACATGTGGCCTGTGTGATTCAGGTGGCAGTATATGCGCATGCATTAAATCTCTATTCGTCCTCCTGTCCACTCTGTCCACCTGGTGGTGGTGTTGGCTTAAAGCCTATAGTACGACAAAACTGAAACAAAATAGCCGTTTCTCACTACGAGCAATGATAAACGGCGTGTGTATTACTCCGCTGAACAGCAAGTGTGATCAGCATTTGATATTCGACTGCATCAAAGAAGCCAGAGACATAGAAATTGAGCTTATAATTTTGTCTGAAGCTTAGCGGTTCGTTAGGTAACCAGAAAAACTTCGAAAGCGGAACGTTTTCGGTCACGCAGAATTGGTGCGTGATGGTTACTGCAGACATGGGCTGCATCTGACTATAGAGAAATGTATTAATCTGAGCTTGGCATCTAGACTGCATGTGAAGAGGAACTGCCGAACGCAGCCATCAATGTCATCTCGTTATAACTTCCAGAGGATGCTGAATTGTCCCTCTAATTTTGTTGCAAACTGTCATTTCGCGAAAAATCGTACGAGAACCTTACAAAAATAGTGATAGTCTACAGCCGAATATACCTTCAATTTTAGTCACCTCGAGCAATAAATGCACGCGCTCAGCATTTTTGTTTCTGTATGGACTGACAGCGCGGCTACCGATCGGCGAATTGTTTTGCGTGAATTAACTCATGAGAAGGTGTTAGGGTTATAACATTTCACAACGTTGACGGGCCTAGACATCCGCATGTGTACGCTAATTTTACTATGCAACTGCTGGAAATGCCATGAAGTAGGGCATTTCGGTTGCCATTACTGCTAACTGCGTAATACTTTCTCGCACTAAACACATGCCTACCACTCAGACAGGTCCTTTGGTCCTCTCGCCTTGCCAACGTTACTAGAGAGTTTGTTCAGTAAAGTTGACCTAGACTACTACAAGGCCTGTGCTATGTGACGCCATCGCAGTGAGATCATACTGAAAGTCGGCTTCACCCTACGCGGTTGCGTGTTTTTTTTTTTTTTTTTAATCCAACGCAGCTCTGGAGCTACCTCTTGAAAATTTTAGTGCTAGCGATGAAGAGGGTTATACTTGTGTTATCTAATATTGCCAGTCTTTTGAAGTATATGAGGAGTTTGACACAATCCACCTGGTATTTATTTCAATGACAGGAATGAAGTTGCGAGGAAATGTTAACCTTAATTCAGAGTTACTTGAATAAACATTAAGCAGGTACAAAATTCATCTGAGAGCACATTCACATTTATTGTTAGATGGAAAGATAAAGCTAACAATGGTAGACAGAGATATTACTCAGAATGGTGACCTTGATGACACTCGGTGTAGCTTGTCGTGAATATGAAGTCGCTTTCCCGGAAGTGCTGGTCATAAAGCTGTAACTTAAATATAAAAAAAAGCTGCTTAAGCTGGGAGCAGTGATTGCCATGAGTATAATAACGCAGCAAGCAGCTAACTCAGCTTTAAGCCAGTCAATTACTACGGCCACTACAATCACGTGGCCACTAGCGAAATAAAATTGTTTCCATAAGAAAATAATTTAGGTTGCAAAACAATTTTGTTCCGCACTCAAAACAGGGCGAATTCTACTCGATTATTAGTAGCTGTGCTGTCCAAATTGTGTGCTCGATATGAGCACGCCTATGTTTTAATACACTGTGCTGTCAAATAGTAGTGAATAGCAGCCCGAGTATTAGGACGTAAACAAGAACGCATTCTTACCACAGTGCACTTCATCGGTAACACGTGTTTCCACGGCACAGCCTTTGTCCACGCTGCATTTTGAGCCGAGTCCGACGGAAACTTGTACACTTGCGCTTTGGATTCATTGGCATAGTTAGAGCGACAGTTTAGCGCACAACAACACCCAGCCATTGTGGGTATACCTTGCTCGCAAGCGCCTATGCAGCACGGATTAGGAACACAGCAAACACAGGCTGAAAACACGCACACTCAGGCCGAGTCGTTCCAGATCGCCTTGCTTGCGTACGCTTGCGCTCGGCGCCGCAGATCTATCCCCAAATCTCACTGTCGTGACGTAGGACCAGTGGAAAGAGGGACTTGCGCTGGTCTTCTCTTATACCCCAGTTAAGCGTGCAAGTTAAAGTGCACTTACAGGGAGGGCACTTCGCAGCTCGAAAGACACTTTATTCTATGCAGTGCTAAACGGAAAAGCGGAGCGCACTCGAAATAGCACTCCTTGGTACGGAACTGGCAACAGAAAACAATATTTGAAAAATAAATTGGAACCTCCAAGCGTGAAGTTCAGTGAACTGATGTTTAAAGTAGTAAAACACACAAAAAATGCCTAAAATTTGACAGCGGGCCATGATTCAGGGACCCCACATCAACAAACACCATGAACAACAACCATCACCCCTTAACTAAAAATGGCGTGGCCGCAGTGCCGCACCGCGCTTAATTTGGAAGTTGCGTACACGGTTACGTCATGTTTTTGTTATCAGATATAACAAACGTCGCTATTATAGAACATTTTCTGAAATAAAGATATGCATACACAAAGCACTTAAAATGACCTTGTATACGTATCTTATTGCATAATACATTCGTGACGAAGAAATTTCTGTCGGCGAGGCTACGCACTCGGCCCTCAAAGTCTGTTTTGCAAAGGCACTCCGACCTGAGTGCACACTTAGGCAAATGCACTTATGTTACGCTGTTTAGCAGCGGTAGAGTGCACTCTTAGTAAGTGATACTGGCCGTAAGTGCGCTTTATTTTGCGTGCTTGACAGGGGTATTAGTCTAGGGGGTGGTGGCCAGGTGCGACGGGATGCATCTGAAATGACAGCAACCACGTGCGTCTTTTTCCACATTATTTCACGGCTTTCTAGTCACCTTTCCCTAGTTTACCTACACGTTTTCTTTACCAACTTTAGATTGGGTACTGACGTCTTCAAAAGGTATAGGTAGTTCGACGACCGCCGATAACGCCGGCTGCTATCGCTGCCCCCGATTTACTTAGTTCTTTTGCGGATGTAAGTCTAACAAAGAGTAGATTTCTACGCACTCCATTCTCCTCATCTGCTGTCGTTGCCATGGTGACGACAATGTGAAAATGCCATTTTGCTCTTGCTCTTTCGGTTGGTGGCTGTCTGCGCATCAGGGTGTTAGCGGCCTTTTGGTGGGCGGAATTTAATTAGGAATGGGTCGATGGCTTCCTGAAGGGAAATAATGTGTGCTGAGTTGATCTTCAGAAGGTGCAGACTTTGTGGAAGTTTATAGGTTTGGTGGTCTTTAGCGGCTTCGATAAGAACTATTAAATGAGTGGCTTTTCAGGTTCCTATGTAGAAGGAACAATTTTAACAGCAGGTGGCCGAAAAAATTGCCATGGAAGGGTGTTTTTAAAAGGAGTATGCTTCGCACGTACACACATACACAAGCACATAAACAAGGGACCCAAGCCAACACTGTGGTTCCGTTCTGACGCACTCGAGTAATGGGCCACATAATACAGGTTCGAATGCAAATGCGGTGGCCGCGTTTCGATGGAGGCGTAAAGCAACAGCCGCCTATGGACTGTGCGAAATCTGTTCATAGTAAATAATAACAGGCACTCAAAATATTTAGTACCTTGCTGCTAAGGCATTCCATGTTGCTTAAATTATTTCTGGATGGTAGGCCCCACAAAGCACAACAGAGGGAGTGTAGTATTTTAGGAACCAAGACAATACCGCCAAAAAAATTGAAGAAACTGACCGACACCCACAGTTTTAGAGAGCATGTGCAGCATATATCACCTGGTGACCAAAATTATTTTGGAGTCCTTCACTACAGCGTTTGTTGTAACTACGGACGTAAAAATTCCGGAAATTCTGAAAGCCGGAATAAAAAGAGAAAAAAAAAATCAAATTTAACAAAAATATTGAAAGGATATTTTTTATGTATTATTTATATAAAATAATTGAGCTGAACAGTGCATTGAAGCATCAAACACTCTTTTTTCTACCTCTTTGCTGCTCTACATATGTTGAACTACTTTAACATGGGTATAAAGTGACATAAATGACGTCTTTAATGGTTCTAGGTAGTAGCGACCATACGAGTATGTGCTGCAGCCCACTGCCAACTTTGAGATGAATTGATCAAAGTTCTGCTGTGTGTACACCAAGAGTAGGAATAGGCTCAAGGTATATAGAGTACAGAAGCTGGCTTTTATTCGAACGGACACCTTAAAGTGAAGATTGCTGGAAAACGTATCAACAACCTTAGATATGCGGATGATACCACTTTAATGTCAGAAAGTGAAGTGGAACTCAAGAGACTTCTGATGCGCGTACAAGAAGAGAGTGAGAAGTTTGGGCTTAAACTGAACATTAAAAAGACGAAGATCATGGCGTCTTGCCCTATCAAGTCCTGGAGCATCAATGGACAAGAAGTGGAAGCTGTGACAGATTTTCTGTTCTTGGGCGCCAAGATTACCTCGGAAGGAGACTGCAGCCATGAAATTAGGAGACGCCTGCTTCTGGGAAAGAGAGCAATGGTTAGCCTTGACCGCCTAGTAAAGAGCAGAGACATTAGCCTACCAACCAAGATCCGTATAACCCGTGCTATGGTCTTTCCAGTTGTGATGTATGGATGCGAGTGTTGGACTGTGAAAAAGGCTGACCGCCGAAGAATTGACGCGTTTGAATTGTGGTGCTGGCGAAGACTCTTAAGAGTTCCTTGGACTGCCAGAAGATCAAATCAGTCGATATTGTCGACCATAAACCCTGACTGCTCACTAGAGGGTCAAATTCTAAAGTTAAAGCTCAGCTACTTTGGTCATCTGATGAGAAGAGAGGAGTCGCTGGAGAAAGATTTGATGTTGGGAAAGGTTGAGGGTCGCCGGAGAAGGGGTAGGCAGCGAACGCGAAGGTTAGATGGCATTCTCGAGGCATTGCAGATGGAGCTATGTGATGTTAAGAAGATAGTGAGAGACCGGAAAGCGTGGCGTGACATGGTCCATAGGGTCACGAAGAGTCGGACACGACTGAACGACTGAACTGAACTTAATTTGATGAGAAGATATTTATTCATTCGTTTTTGTGTGTATGCTCAAAAACACACTACAAGAACTGAAAGTCAGCCACTCATAGTTATCGCGACAGCATTTTCTTCTATATCGAAGTTGGTTTAATATCAGGGCTGCTTTCGCTATGTTATTTTGTGCGGTAACTTGTCGTAGGGCGCCTATTTGGGACTCGTTTCCTTTTTATTTTCATAGCCACTGGTAGGTTTCTCAGGCTCTGACAAATGTCATTAAAAAATAAAATTATATCGATAGAAGCACAAATAGATAATCTGCATCACGCAAGATTTCAGTTTTTAGACGTGCGTAATCCGCGGACTAAAGTCCGAAAATTACGTATATCGTAACTGTCATCTTTGTAATCAGTGAAATGGGGATAAGGTTTTCCCACTTGTCATGTTTTCTTTTTTCAGGTTAGTTCTAGCCATTTGATATTTATGCTCAAATATGTTTTTTACTTTCCAGTCTGTTCCCTTTTACAGTACGAGGTTTATATCATTTTGTCTTACATCGAACACCTGACGAAACGAACTGGACACATTTCTGTGTGTTCATCCTGCATTGTCTACCCAGGTTCACTCTAAATTGTAGGTACTTTTTTCTGTGTGAATTTTGATGTGCGGCTCAAGGATGGCAAATTTCTTTCAAATGAATAATAATACAAAAATAGGTATTAGAAAATTTTAGCATTTTTAGCTTTAGTCTAGACTTTTGATGTCGATGGCTGTTTTCTCTTATTTGTGAAATGTTGATAGTTCAAAGTTTGATTCTTCTTTTCCCAGGTAAAGCTGTGAACAAAGAAGTCTGACTTTTTTGCGGTTGTTCTCCTTCGTTTGTTCTAGTGAATACATGCGAACTGTCAGTTGTACTCATTTTCCTATGAAGTTTTTAGGCAGCTTAAATTTCGCCGCCTTTTTCAACGAAATGGCAAGGAGCACTGATTTTTCAATCTGTTCTTCGTTTCAGTTTTTTCTTCCAGTTTATTTTTGTATGAGATCAAATTTTAATATATTTTTTAAGGCTTGGGACACCAAACTTTCAAGCTATAAAATGCGTGTTTTGGAGTTCCTCCGAACTAAGGTCACCTACGGCCAAATTCTAGACACAAGAAATCCACTCAAGAATGCGGCTGCAAAATGTCGTTACATGCTCTTTCTCCCATTTGGGACCCATCGCTAGCAGCATAATTAATACCGCATGAAACTGGGAACTATAACAGTGAATAATAGTGACGTCACAAGGGGAGAAGCATGACGTACTATGAACGGCTCAGTGATGGATTGCATCGACCAGCCGGTGCATCGGGCGCATACATTGCAAAAGTACTTTTGAAAATGAATTAAATTACATTACTAATTACTTTGCTGAAAATTGCAGAAAAGTAATTAAATTACGTTACTCATTACTTCTCCCAAAAAAGAATGAAATTACATTACAATTACTTTTACTGAGTAATTCAATTATTTTTAAATTACTTTCTAGTTTCCATCCATGCAAAAACTAAGTAGACCTAGTAAAAAAAAACTTGTTCTCCAGACGCGAAGCACACACATTCTTTCGTCTTTCCGCCAAATTCCGTCCCAGAGAGCTATTCCTTCCCTCTTTCCTAGAGCACTTGCCATTACAAAAACAAGACCAGAGCAAAAACCACAACAGACCAGACACACTTCAGTAAAAGTAATTTCGAAAGGAATTAATTACTTTTGCTGCGAAATTACTACCAAAAGTAATTCATTACATACTACTAAATTACCAAACGAAAAACGTAATTAATTACATTACAAGTTACCAAAAAGGTAATTAAATTACAGCAATTTCAATACTGTAATTCAATTACTGCCATGTCTGATCGGGCGGGGGGTTGATCGGCAGGCGTCGCCGTTCCTACACCGACATCGGTGGCCAAAACGAACATGCTCGCCAATGAGATTGCGGCCTAACTAGCCTCTCTTTGTGCTTTATATCAAAATACAAATAAGCGAAACAACACTATTCACTTCATATATCCACACCTGGACATTCAGCAAAAGATGTAAACGAAAAACGCAGCATTTCGTGATATTGAAGTATTTCAGTATATTATGGATTTATTACGAAGCTTCAAACCTAGACCTCATTTTTTAATGATGAAATTTTTATTCACTGCATGAACCAAGGAAGAATAGGCAACATACTTATGAAAACGCCTGACAGAGGCCTGTCCTCCTGTAAGAGCTTCACAGGCACTTGGTTGAAGCAAAAGCGAAATGAACAGGAAATAAATATACACAATGAAGCTGTCTACACGAGTGTGCCTATGTATGGTATCATGCACATGATGAAACTAGAAGCAGTTCTATGTTTACACGATATTGTCAGCAGTTTTGTCTTCTATGTAAACATAGAAACAGCCATCTTTATCTGTTAAAAAAATTGCACAAATGTTCATGTTTTTCAAAGTTATCAACTCGTGTTTTCTTTCCTGTGTTCCGTTCCTCGGCAAGAAAAAAAAAAAAGAAAACGAGAAAAACAGTTTTATTTTTTTTTTTAGGTTTTCATGTTTCTTTAGCCCTTCCATCTCTACTTGTAGCCCATATAAGTTTTAAACATTACGCCTCCCATACCACATTCCACTTAAGTTATGGACGCGACCACGCGGGATTAAGATTTCCACTTGTAAAATCCACTGTACTCTCCGCGTCGATCGAAGGAGCCCCTAACGCCCATTCAGTGAGAAGCCAGTGAAAAGGATAGGAGAAAGCTTGAGAAACATCATATTAATGCAAGCGCAGCGTTCTTGCAGCAGTTGTTGGCGCTTTAATGCCCGCCGCCACCACGAGACGGCGGCACATGCTCGCATTAGGGAGATGAAAGAGAGAGGTCAGGACATGGTGGGTTAGGAAGAGCAGGAAGAGAGAAAGGGGTCTTCGTATATAACGAGGTCGAGCCGTGGTCGGCTGATTCGAAGGGAGCGTCGGGAGAAGGAACTGTGAGAGGCTGTCCCGCGCTCCCGAGTTGGGCCCCTACGTGCGTCTCGCGCGTTTCTCGGTCATTCGCAGCGCAGTCTGCTTGCAGTGAGCGCGCGGAGCGGTCAGGGCAAAAAATGAACTTTCTTCGCAGTCGTTAAAGAGCGGTGGACATTGACGCGCTGTGTGCACGTGTCGTTTTGGCAGTCACTGCAAGTTTTGCACCGCTTCGGAAGTGATTTGCTGTGGACACTATTAGGACACTGAGTGTTTGCAGTGTACAAAGCGACCAGTTTGGCT